>NW_027423711.1:0-10000 GCF_013202065.1 Cotesia typhae
GAATTGAATAGAGAAAAAAGAACGCGAATATGATAATTAATTAATTTCTTTCGAAAGACTATTTGTTTTATATAACAATATTTTTTCAAATTTAACTCTCTATACACTGCTATAATAGATTCGAGTAAACTTGATAATTTTACAGTGAATGTTTTCTTATTTGACTATAATAGTAGAGCGACAGACCTACGGAAGAAAAGTAGAAGTCGTCTCAAGATGCATGCCAATTGTCGGCCGAGGCAAGCCGAGGTTGACAACATGTGATCTGGAGGCTTTGTATTTACTTCCCGTAGAGTGTATACTATTTTTTGCTCCACGAAGGCAGGGGGCCTCACTTTCTCAATATCCTTCAAGCACTTTAAATAAATATTCTAACAAACAAGAGTAATTAGGCCTCCTAATTGTTTGTGCTTTTATCTTAAGTTGCAGAGTAATAATTCAGAAATTTTAATTTTCTTACCTGCATTTCGTTTCTCCACAATTATCATTTTCTTCAAAAATTTTCACATTAGCGTCATGCTTGGGTGACTCTAAGCAATTAATTGCGTTTGTGAGTCATTACTAATAATTATTGGTTCTTGGGTTTTTGTGGTGAGTTAGTTTTATGGTCATTTGTAATTAATAAATGGCATTGCATATACTGAGCTTCGTTATTTTCATTGTTGCAAGCTTTGTTTACACGGTTCCGGATTCAACGTCGGAATAGCATCAGGCTTTTAGCGAGTATCTTTTCGAGGTAATTCTTCATAAATTCCAGTAGTCAATAATATTTTATCAGTTTTAATAATATCTTGATCATTAAAATGTAATTCACAGACATAAATCTTTTTTTGGGGTGAGATCTTGCTTTTGTCCACAGTACCACAATTTTAACAAGTCTGGACACTTGAATAAACAAACAAAAAAATTGACATGAAGTTATATTTGGAAAATAATTTTTGACCAAGATTGCTTTGAGTAAAACGTTAGCTCCAAAAAATGGTAACGATGCAATTTTTAAAACCATTCTAAGAAGAAAAAATTACGTTATACCTTTTTACAATTTCTTTTTAATTTGATCAAAAATGATACTAAAATCTACTGATATAAAAATTTTGGGGACTCTTGTAAACAGCAAATTATTTAAAAAAATATTTTGAAAAAAGAGTCACTTTATAATTTCCTTTAATTTCTATAGGTAAAATTTTTTTATAATCATTTTAATTAATATAAATTTAATTAGTGTAAAATTATTTCTTACAAAAAATACTAAGTTAGGGTTATATTACCTGTGGCACAATAAATAAAGACGTGTTTCTGACTATTTAATTTTAATTTTTGTACGATCTTTTATCCGGCCACTCAAAACACCCATCAACTATGCATTTATTTACCATTTTAAACTATTATCACTTTCGATTATTAATTAAAAAACTAATTAACTAACTGAATGTCAATTTGGTGTTATTAATAAACAATAACAAACGGACGCCATGATCCGGACATTAGCGAGGCAGTAGTGACGCCCTAGCGGCTTCTTTGAAAAATGATCTATCCTCAGTTTTCCGGACGCACTAACTGTACATTTACCGTATGTCGATCGTCCTCCTTATATCTAGCCTCCGTGTTGTTCATATTTAGCATTTGTTCCTACTTCACATTTTTTTATTTGTTGATTAACTAACATTTTTAATTAGCTGTATGCATGCATTCTAAATATTTGCACTGCGCATGCGTCAACCTGCGTATGTAGACTTTGTAGCGCGGTTTTTGAAAAATTATAGTAAAAAGCACATCTCATGTGTAAAAATTAAAAAATTTACGAGTGTAATTATACTAGGAATTACCTATTTAATTCAAATTCAAATTAAGGTATTGTTAGACGTCAGCCAATATCAATGTCATTAAGTAACAAATAAATAACTAATAAATATTCATTTCATTCTAAATAAAAAATATCGAGAGAATTGTTAATCAATCGCATGTACATTTTTTTATTTTCATCCATTCTATTTTCATGCTACTACCAACTATTAGAATGAGAAATCCATAACGATTACCAAAAATTTCAATACTATGTAAAATAAAACTTATTTATCAAATTATTAAAAACTACACACGTTGCCCTTTTGTCCTGCTTGACCTCTGTAATTGAAATTACAAAGAAAAAGCGGTACTCTAATCACTGTGCTGGGTCAATATAATTTTTCAAAAGTCCGCGCTGAAAGTCTAAACGTAAAGTTGAGCGCATGCGCAGTGCAAACATTTAAGAATACAATATTCCGGCCTATTAAAAATGTTAATTAAACAAGAAATAAACAATTTAAAAGTTGGAACAAAGGTTTTTTGTACATGAACAATCATAATCAAAGGTTATTCCCATTGGATAGTGTGCCATTCTATGATTTTGTGGTCGTTGCCGATACGGTTGCATTGTTATCCAATCATGTGGATTTCAAACAATTGTAATCTTTTAGGTGACAAGTCTTACAATTATGCACATGGTGTATTGTGTCATTTAAGTCGATAAGAAAATAACTTGGTTGGTGAGATATTTCTATTTGATGACCACAAGATGGCGATGCAATTCAGAAATGACTGTATAATTTAAATAATGTGTATCATTTAATAAGAACAAGAAAATGTTTGGAAAATCCTAAGGTGCATGACTCATAATACTCATTCAATTGTGAAATAATAATAAAATAAAAAACGGTGCTATTATTGACACCATCCACGGACAGGTCCGTGGCTGTAATTAGAGACCCAGATACCTTTAAAAAAAAATACTCAAAATGATATATCTGTCCGGGACTCTAAGATTAAAGTCAGAAAGTGGCTTTTTTGAAGATTTGAAATTACAATTATGAATTTTAGCTGAATTAATTAAGAGAATAAAAATTTTATTCTAAATATACTATGCGTGACATTAATTTATCTCTGTTCATATTGCTTTTGTATTATTGGAAATGTGTATTTATGGATTTTTAAATATATAGATATGGAAATTTCTAAAAATGGATATGTGATTTTTTGGAAGTAACAATAAAAGTATTTAAGTAAAATTAGACATTAATAAAAAAGGAAATAATTATAAATGTACAACTGCACTAATGGCCAACTGAAAAAATGAAATCCCTATTTTTGAAAATATCTCTAAATGGAAATACAAGTATTTGATAAAGAATTCAAATAAATAAATAGATTAATGGACATTTATGAAAATAGATAATAATATAAAAAGACATCAATAAAAATGGTTAAAAATAAAAACGTACAATTGATTAAATGGAAGAGTCACTTGATGAACATATGATTTTATGAACAATTGAAAAAAAAGGCCATTCGGCAGCCGAAATGGAAGTAGATTTCACATAAAGTAAATTTTAATTATAAATATTAATAATTTATTTATTTATTAATTATATATAATAATAACATAATTTATTTATTTATTTATTATATATAATAACTTAAAATTTTTTACATTTATTTTATTTTTATTAATTTTTTATTTTCAATATTTTAATACAAAATTTTAACTTTATACTATAACATAATAAAATAAATTCACGATTTTTAATCATTTTAAATTTTGATAATTCATCATTTTATAAATTTAACGAATTTTCAATTTTTTTTTTTTTTTTCTATTAATTGGAGTAATATAATAATATTATTATGAAATATTAAATTTCATAATATTAAATATATTATTACTAACATTTAATTTTAATTCAATTTTAAATTTAATTTTTATTTTAAATAACAAAAAGAAAAAAAATGATAATTATAGTTTTTATGAACTACTAATATTTTAGACGTTTGCTTGGATTTTCTATGTTTTTAACATAGATTCTCTTAGTACCGTTTAGAAGCCAGCTTAATGGTTTAGGTGCTTCGTCAATTTTTTCAAGGTCTCCCATTTTATCCACAAGAAATGTTACTTCATCATTCTCTGTTTAACATAAACAATTAATAGTTAATATTTTAAATCTCTATTTTTTTATTCATTTTTTTATTGCCAATCGAGTAGTAGACACATTCCACGTTCAAAAAAAAAAATAATTACAAAGGTAATAGAACGTATGTCTTTAATTTTATACTTCCTTTTATTTTTAATACTTTGAAATTTTGGTAATCTAAAGGTGAAAGGGCGTATAATTTTTTTTTTGGTCAGTTCAGCAAGAACATATTTTAGCTTTAAAAATGTTAAAAAAATTTTTTTGTGGTAGTAGTGGTGTAAAACCTCAACTATACAATTTTTCAAAGTTAAAAAAGAAAATATATTCAAAAATAATAATTTAATTAATTGCATAATTTTTATTTTGAATTGATTTCTTAATTTTTACGTAATTTATTTTTGATTGATTTATTTTTTATTTGTTTACATCAAATTTTATATATGAAGCTGTTATTTTAGTATGACTTATCTTATGAAATTATTATTCAACATTTGCTATCAAATCAATTTTTTCAAGCGCCCTTTTTACCATTAAGTAGTACTTTTCTTAAGACATACACCCTTTCAGCACAAATCCCTATTAACCCTTAACTATATGCTCTTTCACTTTAAGGCACGCGATATGTTGAATTTCGTATATATATATTTATACACACGATAATATATGTAAAAATATCTTTTATTCAAAATTTGAAATGTTCTTTACTCACTTGAATTTTTAATTGATCCTGTCAAGATCAGTTTATCTCCTTTTTCGATGTTATGGTCTGGTTTATAAGAATTAATGGTTACATCAATTTTTCGTTCACCGTCAGTAAGACTGACGAATGCTTTAATCCAATTTATGTTTTCAGAATTAATTATTGAAAATTTAGTTTTGACATAGCCTGAGATTTCTGTATGAACATCAAATAAAATAAAAAAAAAATTATGTACAAAATTAAAATTGATAAAAATTAAAAAAAAAAAAATAAAGATTCTAACAGCTTTTTTGCTTTCAAAAGTCTGAAAAATTTTAGCTCTTATGTTTATGGATAAAATTTTTATTTTATCTTTCTTGATCTTTTTGATTCATTTTTTTTTTTTTAAAAACATTTTTATTTCAATTGTTAATTTTTTTATATATTTAAAAAAATATATATCAATAAAATCCAAACGAAATTTCGTTAAAAAAAAATGAAAATTAAAATGGATGACCCCACTTAAAAATTAGTTTTGTAATTTGAAGCTCATTAAAAGAGCCATAATATACACTTTTCTGAATTCTAAAATTATCTTTTAATTTAGTGGAATTAAAAAAGAAATAAATACAATATATTTTATCATATACGTACTAAATCTCCAAGGCAAAATTGAGTTTTCGATTTGGTCCAATCCAATTAGCTGCAAATCTGTTTGTTCATCCTCATCAGCTGTACAATTTTTCTCATCAAACTCTCTCAGATTTTCTACGATGGTCTGCTTATTAATAATAATTTCTGCACCAAGAAAGTTTCCAGTATTGTATTTCGTGTTAGGGCCACAATACGCATTTTCTAAATGGATACCCTATAACATAAAAAAAATAATAATATTTATTATAATCATCTAAATAAATAAATAATAATACTAATAATAATACTTACATGATCCATAACTACATCAGCTTGCACACGTGGAATGTCGTCACCCCAGCATTTTAATTGTACTCTTTTACCGGCTCCATTATTAATCACAAATTTTAAGAGTTGGCTATCATTACACTGTTTCACAGACTCAATCGCATCAATGTAACCGATCAACTCACTAAAAATATATTTAAAATTATAAAAATTGAAAAAATAAGTCTTAACCTAGTTTTGTTAAACTAAGTCTTAAATTACCATAATTATGTATAACCATAATTATGTATATAAGATTTTTTATAGGACATATTGGACAAAATAATTGAAAAACGACTGCAAAAGTAAAATTTCATTAAAAACCTACAGATGAATAGGTTATTTAAAGTTTAGGAAAATAAAATGACATGAAAATTGAAGCTTGTTTAATGGGCTTTAAAATGAAATTTACAAAAATTCGATAAGTTATTTCATTCAAAAGTTATGCGCGAAAGAATCTGCCAAAAAATGAATTTTTAGGATTTTGAAAATTTTGAAACTCTGTAATTTCTGAACTACTTGACCGATTAAGCTCATCTTTGAACTTGGCCTTGGTAATCGTCTAAAAATGAAGTATGTTGAGTTTGAAACGGATCCATTATGAATTAGAGACGCTATCGTCCGGATAAGCCGCGTTATATTGTATATATATATATATATATATATATATATATATATATATATATATATATATATATATATATATATATATATATATAAATACATACATATATAAACTTTTGAACTAATGACATTTTCTGAACCAGCTCGACGAACTGAGTCAGGAAATAGCAAAATTTTTCAAAAGTTGCGTCATGAGGACGAATGCAATAGTTAGATTTCTATGAAATCTACTAAAAATGGACATTTAAATTTTAGGAAAAGTGAATAAATGGGCATTTGATTAAATCCCCATCAATTAAAATGAAATCTGTAAAAATGGACATTTGAATAAATGAACTTCGATAAAAAATACTTACTTAAATGGAAATTAGTACAAATAATTACAAAGTTGATTAATTATAAAATTAGGGTTTTTGGCGTGCGTAAAGTAAAAAAGATGTCAGAAGAGCTGGGAACTCGGCTACCGACACATCTTCTTCGTAGGTTTTTTGTCAATTGATTCAAAATGTCAATTAATTCATTAAACTTAATTTTATTAAACTTTTTTGTTGTAAGATGGACAACGTAAAGTTGCAGTTCAACTAATTGTTAACTGTTAAATTTTAACCAAATTGTTATCAAATAAATAATTGAATGTGATTATAGTTTAGACACTAAAATTGGTGTAAATTATTTAGAAGAAAAACTGAACCTTTCTCTCAAGGTATAACACAATATAAATTGGATAATTTAAAACCACAACCGTAGATAATAACCTATAAAAACTTGGAAAACTGTAATCATTTAGCTTAGTCAAACTTACTCATGAACTCTTTAAAAATTGATAGTATTTTACTTGAAAATTCGTATCCAGACGAATTACTGAATACTTTTAGAACCGAGATCCTTTCTTCTCTGAATTTATGTGCACCAATATTTACCAAAAGAGATATTCGTTGAAATAACCATTGGTTCATTAAAAGCTAAAAGTAAAGTGTAAAGAGCGTGATGAATTTTACAAGAAAGTCAGAAGAAATAGTGATTCAAATTTACTTGTTCTTTTTAGACTAAAAAGAAAAGATATAAAAACTGAATTGAATCATGCTCGTGAAGAATATCTAAAAACTGTTTTCTCAAATCTGCCTTATAGTTCAACTGTTTGAACCAAACTTGTATTAAACACCTTAAATTAATTAAATCGAATTCTTCATCACCGCTGAATTGCTTCGAGGCTTGTAAACTGAATTAATACTATGTAAATATAATCAGGAAACATCCAACGTGCGATTTGGATTTCGTTAATATCTTGTAAATAGAACATACAAGGAAGGTTAAATGTTCATTTAATTGGATCGAGATTGATATTGTTGATGTTGCCAAGACACTGTAAGTATCTTACTCTGTATAAATCAAAAGAGAAAAGCCCTGACGGACTCAATCTGAAATGTTTAAGAGATCATTTTTCGCAAATATCACTTTTCCTTACAGCTTTATTTAATAGATCTTCTGACACTGGTATCTTACCTGATATTTGAAAGATTATCTACAAAATACCTCTAAATAAAATTGTACAGTTGGAAATTTATCTCATTTAGTTAAGGTATTTGAAAGAATTATTGCTAATCAGATAACATCCGTCCATTCATCTATCCGTTATTGGCTGCTTATTTTAATTGATAACTAATTATCGATGCCTCAGAATAAAATATGGCAGATGACTTTTCGGCTCAGAATTAACTTTTTCCATATCTGATGAAATTATTATGTCTGTGACATTTTGTACATAGATATGTATAAATTCATACATATATTACATTTTGAATTAAATCCATTTTATGAATTAGCTGAATGAAATGAGTCGGGAGAAAAATATATATGCTTTGAAAAGTTTCATCACAAAGTTACGAATCAAGCTTCAATACATATAATAATTTTTAAAACATTTATCTCAAAACATGATATCACAGGTATTATCCAAGTTATGTCGGTATAGTTGGTGTTCTGTAGCAACAAAGCCGATTGTAGACGGTGAGGGAGAACCCTCGTTATTTCGTACGACTAACATCCAGTAAAGTAAATCTACTGTTTGGCCTTACTGCTTACTCATAACAGATAAATTTAAACAACCACGCTTGTACAGATAACTTATGTGCGTGGTTTTTGGATACATAAATGAAAATTTTAACAACTTATTGATCTCGAGCTGATCAAATGTCACATTTTAAGTAAAAATAACAATAAACGTTTATAGTTGTAATAATTTTGAGTATAAACATGTGGATTTCTAAAAACAAATATTAATTGATGAGTTATTACAGCTACAAAAAGATAATCTTAACAATGTTTCGGAAGCGTTTAGTAGTATAACGTTGCAGAGTTATTTGTCAATCATGAAATTTAATTCTTCATGCGGATAAGCAACACGATGATATGTTCATCAATAACCGCTAAATGCGAAATAGACCAGTAGAATTCTCCAATTTAACAAAGTTAAATTATGATTCGCTGCAGTAAGGTGATACTTTAAATATTGTTTAAAAGATTCAAAGTGAATTGGAGTAATTAAATTGTTTTTTATCCTACTCAAATTAAATAAATTTATTTTAGTATTCAAATTTAATTAATTAAACCAGTTATTGATATTAAATAAAACATTTTTCCTCTTATTATTAACAAAATAAATAATAATATTTCAAAGTTTTCTTAACATACAAACTCAAGAGATATAAATGTAAAACATCAGGTACTAAGCAACTGAACAGCTGGGTATTATGGAAGAATCCGCTCAGAGTGGGGACATGCTGAGTCATTTAATCCTCCCTACCCGGTTCTCATCGTTGCTCGTATTTATATGAAAGAAGTAGTCTGTTGAAAGAAGTAATATCAGCAGCGCACAGTATATAGTATGTATAGTATATTCAGTTAATACTTAAATGCTGCTAGACTACGAAGAGGATTATTATTTTTAGTATAAAAACAGTATGTCTGAACGCATCACAGCCACGGGTCGATGTCTATGACTGAATGACTCCTATGTGGTAATCGCTTCGGCGTTTATTAACGTGTATATCTTCATGTGTGAAGAATACATTTATTCAATACTGAGTAATCGACTCACTTGTTTCCGAGCAAGAATACTAAAAGAATAATAAAAGCACGTTTACGTGTAAATAACCAAGTCGCTTAGAATTGATATCTAGCGAGAGTTGAAGTTTTTCAAAATCAGAGAGGGTGTTTGAATATGTTGTTTCACTTATACGTGAATAAATAGATATTATTATCAAAATAAAAGTGTTGTAAGAAACTTATATTTCAAATCAGCACCGCTTTTACAACTGTTAGTCGGACATTATATCATGAAAACTAACATGTTTGTATTAGTGTAAAAAAGAGATTTCTAAATGTTTTATTTAATAAAACATGAACGAAGCTCCCTGGTTGATCCTGCCAGTAGTCATATGCTTGTCTCAAAGATTAAGCCATGCATGTCTTAGTACACGCCATATTAAGGTGAAACCGCGAATGGCTCATTAAATCAGTTATGGTTCCTTAGATCGTACCCACATTTACTTGGATAACTGTGGTAATTCTAGAGCTAATACATGCAAACCAGAGTTCCGACCAGAGATGGAAGGAACGCTTTTATTAGATCAAAACCAATCGGTGGCTCGTCCATCGTTAATTATGGTGACTCTGAATAACTTTTTGCTGATCGTATGGCCTTAGTGCCGACGACAGATCTTTCAAATGTCTGCCTTATCAACTGTCGATGGTAGGTTCTATGCCTACCATGGTTGTAACGGGTAACGGGGAA
>NW_027423711.1:17500-32500 GCF_013202065.1 Cotesia typhae
AATAACTAATAAATATTCATTTCATTCTAAATTTGTTAAAAATATCGAGAGAATTGTTAATCAATGCATGTACATTTTTTTTTTATTTTCATCAATTCTATTTTCATGAATACTACGAAGTATTAAAAAAAAAAAAAAAAATCCATAACAATTAACAAAAATTTCAACACTTTATTAAAATAAAACTTATTATAAAATTATTAAAAACTACACGTTGCCCTTTTGTCCTGTGACCTCTATAATTGAAATTACAAGAAAAATACACTTACTCTAATCACTGTGCTGGTCAATATAATTTTCAAAAGTCCGCGCTGAAAGTCTAAACGTAAAGTTGACGCATGCGCAGTGCAAATATTTAGAATACAAATATTCAGCTTATTAAAAATGTTAATTAAACAAGAAATAAACAATTTAAAGTTGGAACAAAGGTTTTTTGTACATGAACAATCATAATCAGAGGTTATTCCCATTGGATAGTGTACCATTCTATGATTTTGTGGTCGTTGCCGATAGGTTGCATTGTTATCCAATCAAGTGGATTTAGGTGAAAAGTCTTACAATTATGAGCATGGTGTATTGTGTCATTTACTTACAACAATGTCATAATAACAATAACACTAATAATAAAAATTATGAGAATGAAATTAATTATATCGGTAATACCAAATTGAGGTTAAAAATATCATTATCATTATTATTACTGAATGAATTATTGTTATTATTAAATTAATGTGTATTAGAGTATTAAATCCCAATCAACAACTTTTTTAATTCAAAAAAATGTTAAAATTTTTACTGTATATAAATAAAAATGTAAAATCCCTATTAATAAGATAGTTAATCGCTTTTAACCGCGGAGTTTACGCGGATCAGTCACGTTAAGTTTTTTAATGCTACTAGCTACTATGAGAGAAACAGAATTTTAATTTTTTTGTTAGGATTTGATTTTCAAAATCAACGAACAAATAACCTTTTATATGATAATAGCTTTACCTGCATTAATTAATTTATTTACATATTTCTAATTGTGCGCGGGAAAAGTTCAATTTTAAAATTAAGAGGCGAGCAAAAAATTACACTTAACAAAAAGATATGAAATCCGAACAAAAACAGTTTCACTGTAAAAAATTGCGCCAAGTCCACGTTCATAAAACTCATCTCAATAACATCTGCACTTTGCAAAAAAAATAAGACTCGTTACAATAATTTTCATTCTATACAAAAAAAAGTTAAATACAAAAAAATACCTAGAAACCGTCATAATGTTGAAAAAATTGAAAAAAATTTGTTGAAAATTTAAAAATTAAGAAAAAATTTTTTTATCATACTTGGCGCGCGTCATTGAGTACCCCAAATTTTTTCAGGATACATGAACATCCTTTTAATGTTTCAACATTTATAAGTAAGTCAACCTATAAAATGCATAAATGTAATTAATGAAATATTATTTTATGATACGTTTAACAAAAGTTAGGTAAAATCAACATGGCATACGTATTTTATTTGAAATTTTTAAATTCTCCGCCCATCGTTTATGATTTCAATAAAACGCCCTCTCCTGTTCGGTTATGCAATTTGCTTACAAGTGAATACGCCTGCATATATTGACTCTGTCGTGGAATCTCTGCGAAAATTGAGTTGATTAAAAAATAAAACGTATGGCCGACTAAATTGAGAAAATGCGGTGTGATTGCCAATCAAAATGTGTTAATTAACGATTACTATCCAAACCGTCCCAAAGAACTAGACTTTGTATCTTTATATGATTTCGCCAAGTGGTATGATACAACGAAAGATGAACCAAAAAACTCATTATTTGAATATTATAAACTTGGTCCATCGTTGTATCTAAAAAGAAGAACTAGAGGCTATTTGATTAATCATTATAGATATAATGTATCTACTCATCCTGAAAATTATTTTTATTCTTTATTGTTATTATTTCAACCTTGGCGAGATACTGAAGAATTGAAAAATGGCTATGAAACATATACTGAATCATTTTAATACCAACAGACCATGCTTAATCAAGCTACTGACTATCACGAATGTAATGAATATTTTAACAATGGTTTAGTGTATGTAAAAAATTTGGTTGAAGAGAAAACAAAATCATCAGAAAATGAAAACGATAATGAGTTAGATAGCATGAAGGAAGAATGTAACCAAATGGAGGTAGATATGATTGAAAAAGAATTAAAAGATGTCGCAGAAAAAATAGATGACCAATTTTCGCTAAATGATATGATAAATAAAATGAATAGTGATCAACTTAGGGTTTTTAATACTGTTAAAAATGTAGTACAGCAGGATTGTGATAAAATGAGATTGTATGTTAGTGGAGAAGGTGGAACTGGTAAAAGTTTCTTGATAAGCGTAATAAAGCGTTGGATCAAGGATTGTATGAAACAAGAAACTATGGTAACAGCACCCACTGGAATTGCAACGTTCAACATCAATTGACTAACAATCCATAGAGTATTTCAACTACCAGTCGAACACGGTTATACTCCTAAATATAAACAATTATCTGACAATGTCCTTAAGGTATTACGAGACCAATTAACTAATGTTGTATTGATTATTATTGATGAAATATCAATGGTGTCAAACATTACGTTGTTGTACATCCATTTAAGATTAGTAGAAATTTTCAATTCCGAAGAATGGTTTGGTGGAAAACACATACTTGTTTTTGGAGATTTGCTGCAATTGCCTCCCGTGCATGAAGATCCAACTTACAAAACGTTATCGCCATCAGAATTAGAGAAACGAGTTGACTCCTTAAGTACCATAAATTTATGGGAAAATTTATTCACTTATGACGAATTAAATATTAACATGCGTCAAAAAACTGATCAATCGTATGGAGAATTACTGTCCCGAGTACGCATTGGTAACATGACTAAAGAAGATATTATGCTTTTAGAACAAAGAAAAATTAATATTGATAAAAAATTATCTTATCAGGAAAGATTAAAAATGATATGTAATTATATTGATAAATTACCTTTTGACACAATATGTTTAATGCCTACTTGTAAACAGTGTGATCTATTAAACTCAGCCATGATGAACAAAGTTAATTCTGAAGAAGTGACTCTTACAGCTATTGATAGTACTGACTGTCCAAATTTCTTAAAACGAAAAACATTAGATACTTTATCTAAAATTGAAGATGATGCAAGCCGAAGTGCCGGGCTCTCTCAAAAAATTGTTATTAAAGTAGGAGCAAAAATAATGCTAAGACGTAACATCGATGTGACTCTAGGTCTTGTTAATGGTGCAATTGGACTTGTAAAATCAGTGACTAGATCCAACGAACATAATGAAGTTGAATCAATTAACATTGATTTTGGAAATGATGTAGTGCACAGTATCGAAAGAATAAGTGTAATATTTCAAGTTTTAGATAAAGCTTTTATAGTAAGAAAACAATTTCCAATTTGTCTGGGTTATGGAGTTACTGTTCATAAAAGTCAAGGCTTAAGCCTGAAAAATGCTGTGATTGATGCAGGAAATACTATATTTAGTGTTGGACAGACTTACGTAGCTCTTTCACGAGTCACTACGTTAGAAGGAATTCATTTAATTAATTTTGATCCCCACGCCGTCAAAGCTAACTCAAAAGCAATAGATGAGTATAATCGTCTTAGAAGTATTTATAGCAAAGATCTTCCATTAATATCAAATCAAGTCAAGCGCTGGACTAAAGTGTATGATTTGATATGGGATGTTGGATTGAGTTCATTTGAAGATGATCATAACATTGTACCGAAGTTGACAAAGCTAGATACATTACCCATGCGTGGCATTCAAAATACAGATAACATATCTAGCTGTTTAATTTCTATTGTACAGTGTATTTTACACAGTCAGATCACGAAATCATCTAGGTTTATTATTGGAGAATTTACTGACAATTTCAATTGGAGTGTCTTCATAAAAAATTATGCTGACAATAAACATATCTTACAGTCGACTATGATATGGAATTTGATGAATAATCGGCTACAAATAATTCAAGAAGGCGATCCCTCGATAATATTTTCGTTGCTGTGTGAAGAGTACGAGTTTATACGAAGTTTTATAGAATTTGAGCTATCATGTACTGAACGTTGCAAAACATGCACTTATGTACATTCATATATTGAAAATAAAAATATAATAACTTTAACAACAAAGGATGAAAAAAGTCTATAGCTTACAAGAATTGATTGATGAGTCATATAATCATTGGTATAATGACCTCAAATTTTGTAATAATTGTATGAAAATAACAGAAGTACAACGTAAGGAAACTCTTAAATCATCGAAAGAAATGGTCGTTTTAAAATTAGATTTATTTTCTCTTAACGATGCAAGAAATAAGCCACTAAAAAAAAAGTTTTCTATAAAATCAGTTCCAACGGCTAAAATTTCTATTAGTAATAACAGATATAAATTAATCAGTGCGATATATCTCTCGAATATGGAAGAAGAGTCAAATCATTACTTTGCAATTATAAGAAATCAATCAGGTTGGCTGCAATTAGATGATCAAAATGTTAATTCAATAAGATGGCCTGTAAAATCTAAAAATGCATATATATTTTTTTTAGAAATCACTAAATAAAATCACTTTCGCTCAAGGTTGAGCCTCTTTACTTATTTAATTATTATAAATTACTATCTAAATATTATTAGTTGAATCAAAATGAATATAAATCAAATCAAATCAAGTCAGATCTTCACACTGTATTTCTTCGTTTATATCTTTTAGCTTTTCGTTTTACATTATCCTTCACTTTAAATGCATTTTAATTTTTATTGTATCATCAAAAGCAAAAAATCTACTTCTATCGATATATTATGTATTCATATATTACGTACTCACATTTATAACCTCATATATTTAATCATATGTAATATATCTGTACTTGAATTGCCATTTGGCCTGTGCCTTGACATAAAATAAACAAAATCTAAATCTAAATCTTAATAATTACTTTACAAAAAAAAAAAGAAATCATCAAAAAAACAGATTCTCTGTAATATGGACGAGCCAAGTACATGTTTAGAAAGTGCAAGTTCGATAAGTATTAATGACAAAAAAAAAATAAAATCATAAGATGCCAAGTATAATCATTTTCCAAAAAATTATCAATTAAAAAAATACCAAGTAATTGACATAACTTTTGAAAAATTGAAAAAAATATTTTGAAAATTGAATCCTAACAAAAAATGTTTCACTGTAAAAATCCTTTACAAAATAATATGAAATAAAAAAATCTAAGTATGCGTTATGATTTTCAAAAATGAAAAAAAAAAATTTGGTGCTAATTTAAAAATTATTAAAAAAAATTTTTTTAACGTACTTGGCGTGCGTCATTGAGTACCCCAAATTATTTAATCTATTCAAAATAACGTGTAAATATTGTTTTGTTTGATTATGTTCTGGTTATTAATTAATTTCGGCTGTCAGTTTGATAATTTTTCGTTCCCTGAGCAACCATAATGTTATTTTTTAAGTACAATTTGAAGATAGCTTTTTAATATTACCCTTTATTACTTAATAATTTCATAATAAGTTCAGATTGTTAAAATTATTTATCAATGGAGCAGCTGGTAAGACAATTACTGTATTATATAATGTACTTGAAAAAAAAAAAGGAAAATAAAATTTCCTAATTATTTTGCTAATTTTGAAAGTATTATATCTTTGGGACAATATCGATATTTAAGTGATAAGAGTAACATTTTTATATTACGATGGATTTCGATAAAAAAAAATCTGAAAATCAGGTGACCATGAGGGCCATCCCTTAAGCTACCTATATATTTTCAAGCGTAAAACTCGATGAGATCTTTAATTTGAATCATTAAGCTCAAAGATGTTAAAAAAATCGGTTTTTTTTCGGCGCACCTTGCAGCTTTTTCAGCTTTAAAATGTATATTTTTTTATGTACTTAAAGGTAAAAATATATTTAAAGTACTACCGTAAAACTGTTATAAATAAAATTCTTAAATTAAAAATATTTGCTCTGTCCTTTTTCCCGGATTACTTTTTAAGGTTGCATTAATCTAAAAGCTTTAGAATATTTGTCACAAAATTATAAAGCTAAAAACTTGTAAATTCGAAATGCTTCTTAAATATCGATATTTTTGTAGATATACAGCATCCTGATAATTATGAATAAGTTCAAAAAAATTGATTGTTCATTTGCATTATTTTCCAGTAGTAATATATTATGAATCATTAAAGATTTTTATATTTAATTATTTGCAGAATCGCTTGATGACTTACCACAGATGTCGGCTAATGAAGTTGTTGAAGTTGACTCACCACCACCATTTGGTTTACTTACCAACCCAACATCTATGGATCATAATTATAATTTTTCTTCTGATCGATCTGACCATGAAGAATCTTCGGATTCTAACATCAATCCTGATTTGATTGGCATTGATAATGATTTATCATCCCCTGCTGTAGAAAATTTATCAGAATCCATTGATGATAATGATCGTTCTGAATTAACAAATATGGGAAATAATTTACCAGAGCTTAGTCTACTTGAAGGCACAGGACTTCCGGACCCTAACGTAATGTCAGAATCGACTGATGTTAACAATGGAGTACTGACAATTGCATCAGAAAACGAAATAATTATTTCTTCAGAGCAACCAGATATAAATCAACCGTATATTTACGCTCAGCAGTGCTTAGGCTGTTTTAATGACTTAATCGAAGTTGGTTATAAACCTTGCAATCATGCTCCATTTTGTTGGTCGTGTAATAATAAATGGCATGATGAGGCGATTGCAAATGGAGAATCATCCCGCATGAAAAAGGTGTATAGTTGAAAAGTATACTTAGAATTATAACCTTGAGTATACCTTCTATAATACGGCAAAATGTCTCATAAATGGGTTATAATATACATTATAAAACATTCTTATAAATTTGGAGTATACACAATTGTATAATATTTGATATATAGAAAAGTATATCCGAGATTATACTATTTAACATATTCCAATTTTATATAATACATGATAAGTAATTGATAATATTCATGACAGAAGTTGAAAATATAATACCTGGTATACATAGAAAATATATTTTCAGGTATACATAAAGAATATAATAAAAGTATATAAATTACTATAAATTATTCTATACTTAAAAAAATATTCTTAAATATTTATTATGATCAATTTTGTTATGTACAGTTGCTTTCTAAAACCAATGTTTATAACTTTATATATACTCAAATAAAGTAAAAGTCTCAATTATTGACAGGGGTCTAAATATTGACACCCTAAATTATTTTTAAATAATTTAATTATCTGTAATAAGAAATACTATCATATAAATTTTTATTAAATTTACATTAATTGAAAAATTGAAAAAAAAATACTGTCAGTTCAAAATATTTGCTGAGGGACAAGGCTCATAGTGCTAGTAGATTCCCGAATGTATTAGCATAGACCATTGTCCACTTAGCTATAGTAAATCAGTTCCTATCAGTACACCGCCCTAAACGGATGTGTAGCTTGTACATACTTATCTTTCAATATACTTAATAGTTGTAACCACGAATATATCTTTTACTTATTAATAGCTCCTTTAGTCCACTATCCTTTTATCATCAATATTAAATATAAGTTACTAAAAAATAAGTAAAGTTAGTACTCGTTCATCAAACCAACTTACGAGCGTCTATTTTCTTTAACAACTTTGGTTAGAAAAGCTTTTTTTCAATGCCGAGTTTAAATTAATTTCTTCATCTAATTATATGATCTTCTTTATTTTTAATTAACAATATGTGAAAAATTTATAAAATTGAATAATCGAAATTAATTATATGCTTTATAATATTTAAATAATGGGTGTTAATATCTAGTTCATAATTTTTAAGTTGAATCTCATATTGACAGCCAGTCGACAGCGTTATGACGCTTTTTTTTACTTTAATCTAAAAAATTTATTTTAAAAGTTTTAACTCTTCTGATTAAATAATTTATTTTTAAATTAATTTTTATATTTTTAATAGCAATTAATGGAATCATTTATGGAAATTATTATTAATAAAATTTAATAATATTAATTACTTAATAATAAGTTTCGATAAATAAGAATAAGCCGATGATTCTTCGCATTATAGGTGTCAATAATTGGGTCTAATGTATGTCAATAATTAGATCATTCAGTTTTTTAACCTGTCAATAATTGGTGTATCCGGATACTCTATTTAATTATTTAAAATTAATTATTAAAAATCACTGATTATCATTTAAAAGGAGAAATTGATTAGTAAAAACCTTACGTGAGTCATAACCACAAAGAAAATTCATCGATATTGATATTTGACTGTTAAAAAAAAATGAAATCATATCTTTGTCTCTTATAGTGTCAATAATTGGGGCTTTTACCTCAGTTTAGGTGATTGAAAAATTAAAGATTTTAAGTAAAATCTGTGTAAATATTCGATTGTACATTGTTTTATAAATGTTAATAACGTATAAATGTTCCAGCTGAAGTATTGTTGGAATGTAATTTGAGAGGTGGTAAATCCAAAACATTACCGGTTGATGAACCAAGAAAAAAATTGGATCAAAAAATCTTGGGAGAAATTTATAGTAAATTAATAATAAAAAAATCTGGAAATCGGTTGACCGTGCAAGCCAACCCTAGAACTTCCCGCTAAGTTTAAATTTGAAGCGCCTTAAATAAGTTTTTTGGTTAGTATATTGAGCTTTTCAAACTCAAAGCACCGTTTTTCAGATTTTGAGCTCTTCGAATTCAAATGTATTTATTGAACAACTATAACCTTTGAATGCGTCGTTTGATTTTCTTTTTTAAAAAAATATTCGACGCAGTTTTTAAAGTACAAAAAGAAAACTTATAGGTTAGTATTGATTGGTTGAGAAATCTGGAGATATTTTAAAAAAACAGCGAAAAACAAAATTTTGTGAATTTTAAACAACTATAACTTTTGAATGCGTTGTTCGGTTTTTATTTTCAAAAATGCATTCGACGCAGTTTCTTAAGCACAAAAAATGTATACAGGGTTTTATTATGATTTTTCCGCACACTTCAAAGTTATTTTAAAAAAACATAAAAATTCAATTTTTTTTTGTTTTCTTTTTTAATTTCTTTGGAATGGCTCGATGGATTAACTCTCAAATCTAATTAGATCTAAGTTTTGATAAGCCCTTTCGAATATCGTGTCGTAGAATTCAATCGGTTGATTCGTTTTTGAGAAACCGTACGACAAAAATTTATTTACAGACACACACGGCCGGACATTTCGGCAGGACTAGTCAGAATGGCTTCCTAAGGCCTCAAAACGTGGAGATTAAAACTCCAATGAAAACTCGACTTTTGAAAATTGGATCGAAATCAATAACTTCCCTTTAGTGGAAAGTTTTCAAGTTTCTTAGCGGGAAGTTAAAAATTATGCCTGTAATTGACCATAATCAATAACTGTATACTTTCATAATTTTTTTTCTTTCTTTTAGAATCTGTTAAAAAAGAATTTCCAGTATCATTTAACAAAGCTTACTTGGGTCAATGTATTAATAACAAATTAAATAAACTGCGTTATGAAAACAAAAAAAAATATTAAAAGATCAAGATGATGAAGAAGTTGCTGATAATTAATGGTTTAAAGTTTTTAATTTTCATGAATTTAAGAGCTGAGAGTTTTGATTTAATAACTTAAGTATTAATCTTACGATTATTGTATTATTACATTAAGATTTTGATTTGTATTGATTAATTGTTTTATTCTTGTTTTAAGTTTATCAATAATAAAAAGGCTATTTGGCATCAGAAAGGGAAGTAAATTTAATTGAATTATAACCAGCTTAAAGTAGTACTACCGTTACCACAAGAGTCAAATCCCAAAACCTAACCTTAATTGATTAACGCAGTAAATTTACCTATACTAAATCACGTTAGAGAAAGAAAAACAAAGATAAATTTTGAATGTTTTTTATTAATAAATATTCTCATATGCTCGGAAACCATACTGATTGTTATTAAATATGTTCTAGATGTTATTTTCTCTCGTTGTCTTAATTTTTATAAGAATCTGAACGTTCAGTTTTGTGAAATAAAATAAAGTCTTTGATTTTCCATAAGGATTTATGGTAAAGGCAAAAATATGTAAATATTAATATCTTTTTTTCAGGACTCGCCTCCAAGTTTCCAAAAATTTTATTGCTTAATTATGATATATGATATTATAAAGTACCAATCTGCCAAATTTCATTACATTGTGAACGTCAATTCTAAAACCGGCAGCACAACCTTAACTATTGGAAGAAAAAAAATTTCCAAAATAAATACAATAGTAAAATTTCATTGAATTGATCCTGAGATAGATAGTTTTTTACCGAGAAATATATTTGAACGTGCAAATTAAAGCTTTATTTTCCAGCTTTCAGATGTATTATCGAGGTATTACAATGGTATTATTGAGATCATTCAGAGAATTGCGATAACAGAACGAATTTTAAAAATCTTGAATGTTTCGCCTGAAAATAATTATATCCTCAACTATACTCAGAATTATATTTTTTTGATATACTTAGAATATACTCATTATATATAACTTTAATTATAAAACGCAGATGTACTTTTAGTCTATATAAAATGTGTATAACTCAAAATATACCAAGTTATAAATATCTTACTTATACTGCTAACTTATAATACATTATATTAAAACGGCAAAAAATCGTAGTATAAATTTATACCTCAAATTATGTCCTGAAGTATACTTTTGGATAATCCAATTATACCCTGGATTATACTTTTCACCTATACACTTTTTTTATGCGGGATTCACTTGCATATTGTGTAGAAGTTTGGTCGAAATTGCAGACGATTTAAGAGCGGATTATTAATTAACACAATAAAAAAAAAATTAAGATTAATATTAATTTTTAAATTGATATCATTTTAAAAGTTTTAATAGTTTGTAATTTACTTATTTAATAAGTTACTTTAATAATTTATTTTATTTAAAAATCTATAAAACTTGTGGAATTTGTCACTATAATAATTTATGTTTTAACAGTTTTAATATTTTTTTTAACGTTTGTAATGTGTAACTTCTTGAATATTTAAATTAAATAAACTTGTTATAAATTAGAAATATATTTCCATGAAATTATTATTACATTTAATTATAAATTCGTGTTTTCCCCAATATATTTAAAATACATCACGAGTAAAGTGGATCATTGTCAATTTTAACTATTTAAAAATTTTGAAGCTGGCTTTGAAGTTCTTTTTTTAACGAGAGGTAATTAATAATAATTTTAAAAAATTTAATTAATTTTTACTATATAAAGTTACAATTTTAATTTCAAATTGAAATAATATTATAACTTAATAATTATTACAATTATAATTTGATTAAAAAAAAAAACGCGTAATAATTTAAATAAAATATTTTGTTTTGTTACAATTAAACTTTAGAAAATGTGCGGGTAGATAATTTCATTTAGTAAATTTTTTACAATTTTAAAATTCATTTGAACACACAATACTGTATAATATAATCCGAACAAAAACAGTTCCACTGTAAAAAATTACGCCAAGTACACGTTCACAACTCTTGATTTACAAAAATGCCAAGGAGAAATTATCATTTTACAAAAAGATGTAAAATAAAAAAAAAAAAAACAGACCAAGTAGCCATTATGATCTTTCATAATTGAAAAATTTTGTGATAAATTTAACGAATAAAAACAATTTTTAGACGTACTTGGCGTGCGTCATTGAGTACCCAAAATTTTTTCAGATGAATCGTGATAACGTGATAATATCCCTCAGGTAACTAATTGATGTCAAATATCAGTAGTTCAATAATCACCTTATCTCCTGTTCTTTCCCTCTTCACAGCATTGCTGTATGTCTGATAGAAGTTTGATTAAACATCGTTTTTAATGTACAACTTTTAATAACTTTCCAATGAATGAACTGATTTTCAAGTGGCTGGCAGCATTCAACGCCGTTTTTAAGCCCCGTAAAGAATTTTTAAGTTCGCATTGATCAAACGTTAAAATTTAGGAGTACTTCCGAAAAAACACTTTTTCGGTTTTCTTTCGTTCACGATATCTATTGAACGAATTAACCGATTTTGACTGGTCAAGCGGCAATTGACGTGATTTTTCAAGATCAAGAGCTGATTAGTTTTTGGAGATAATCGACTGAGCCGTTTAAAAGTTATTCCAAAAAAGACACTTGAAAACAAAAATTTTTCTGAAATTTTTTCACGGTTTTTTTGAGATATCTTGAAATCCATCTATTGGAATCGGTCAAAATTGTATTCAAAATCCAAGTTCGTTGATGTTTTTTCAAATGGGCCAACCACGATGAAATCGGTAAAGTCGTTCATAAGTTATGGGAGGTTCACACACACACACACACACCGTGACACCCTCGTGGGGATACTCATGTAAGTTTTCTGTGACCTTCAAAAAATTTTCAATTTTCTTAGCGAGAAGTTAAAAATATACTGATGGCAAGAAAAATGATTACTGAATTAATTATAAAAATTGCTTAGTAAATTAATGATCAAATTTCGTGATAAAATCCTGTTTATTTTTTAATTTATAGTAGAAATAAATCTTACTTTAAAATAGGGCTCCGATGTTTCTTGAACATTTATTAATGCTATATTTTCTAATGAAGTGAATTTAATTAACAGTTGATTCAATTAATAAACTGATTCATTTTTTCTCGATCTGAATGAAATGTTCGGAAGCTATTTAGTTGTACAAATATCAATCTTATCCGTGAAATAATGAAAACAAGCATGAATTTCAATTGTTATCGATTCATATGGCCGATATTCAAGATGGCCGACACAGAAAGTAGTGTTGATAATTCGTGCAAAGTTTTTAAGTGCCATCCGATGTCTAAAGTACCAAAAATAGTCATCTGCATTATTTGTGAAAATGTATATCATGAAGGTGATTTTAATAAATATACAAAAGGTCATTATTTAAGTGAAATGCTGGTTATTTGCCCGAAACACCATCAGGACAACCTAACCACGAAAATTGAATATGATGTAAACACGCTAGACGAAAACACACGAAAATTAATTACACAAATTAAATTATATGAGAAGGGAGAACTACGTAATGAGTTATGCAATAACATATCTTTAAATCAGTCGAAAAATCAGTCTGGTATAAGTGAAGCTGTTGATACTGAGGAATTAACAGCTATTAGGATGGAGAATGAGTTGCTCAGGCAACTTAATACAGAACTTCAAGCAAGAAATAAGATTTTAGATGCTCTTATCGATAGTGACTCCTTCATTAATAAACCTCAAAGTACGTATGCTAGTGCTGTCAAAAGCAACACACACATACATGTTAAAATACCAAAGATATTGGTTAAACACAAAGATAATAACAATAACGAGACACTAGAACAAGTTAAGAATAAGATTACGGATGATATGGTGATTCCAATTAATTATGTCAAGAAAAATAATGAAGGAATAGTGTCTGTTTGCTGTAAGAATAACAACGATGTTACGAGAGCTAAAACAATGTTGTGTGATAAACTTGGTCGTGATTATAGTGTTGAGATAGAAAGTTTAAAACTACCAAAAGTTAAAGTCATCAATATTGATAACAACTTATCTAAGGAGGACCTGTGTGAAGACATCAACAACAGAAACTTCCTGGAATTAGATGCTGCTTTTAACATTGTGGCAGATTATAAAAATAATATTGGTAAAAGGACACTCATTCTTGAAGTTACTCCTGAAACTTACTTATATCTCTCAAACAATGATTTTAAAATTTATATAGGGCATCAACGATGTCGTGTTTTAGACTATTTCAACATCAATTTATGTCGTAAATGTGGTAGACTGAATCATAATCATAAAAAATGTCTAAACTCAGTTAAGTGTATAAATTGTGCTGGTGATCATCTGACTAGTGAATGTAAACAACAAGAAAAAAAATGCGTTAATTGTGTTTTTACAATAATAAGTATCAAAAAACAGACCAACTAACCACTGTGCAAACGAAACATGCTGTCCTTATCTCACTTACAAATTTAACAATCTGATAAATAATTGTGACTATCCAACTAAACCTAAAATTCCAATATCAATAAGGTAGGGAATTAACTAAAATTAACTCTCTTCAATCCTAATGAGTGATAATTTTGATATTCAAATTGAAAATATTTATAGTGAATTGGATAGTTTAAACAGTTCTCTTAAAATTGAAGATTTATTAATACTGCATTTAAATGTGAGAAGCATAAATTCTAACTTTGAAAAACTAGAAATATTTATTGAAAACCTAACTGTAAAACCTGATGTCATTGTATGTTCGGAAACCTGGTCACTTATGTGTTACTCTTTCTACTCGCTTAATAATTATGATATCTATTATAACCACAGCCATATTAATAGAGCTGATGGTGTTATTATGTATGTGAAAAAGTCTTTACAATATACACCATTGACGGAAGTAGTTGGTGATTTAAAAATTGTTTCAGTCAAAATAAAACTAAATAACAATAAATCCATCAAGGTATCGGGTGTATACAGATGTCATGATGTAAATAAAGAACCTTTTGTTAATCTACTCTCAACATATTTAACGGATAAACATGGAAAAATCATGTTATTGCTGGGGACTTCAATTTTAATCTTCAAAGTGATGATCAAATAACAAATTTATTTATGTCTACTCTTCTTGATAATGGCTACCTTCCTTATTTCAATGGGACTACTAGACCTCACGATTTAGGAGGATCATGCATAGACAACGTATTTATAAAATCTAATTTTAGTGATATTAAATCATTTACCTATACTAACGTATTTACAGACCACTACCCGATTTTTGTATCTTTAAGTGTTGATACGCATCATCTTAAAAACAAACACGAGTGTTATATCTTAGATTATACTAAACTAAAGAATTTAAGTAATCAAGCTAACTGGTCTACACTATTAAATA
>NW_027423711.1:42500-67500 GCF_013202065.1 Cotesia typhae
ATATTCATAGTTGAAGTTTGGCTATTTTAAGGAAAATATTCGTTTTTATTATGAATTTTATAAGTCGATGAAAAAAAATTATTTCGGATTGCGGAACTCATGATTTTGTAGGAAATTTACTGCTCTACAAAAATGGTCTCTTATGATTTTTTGATTAAGTGAAGCCGTTACGAGATATTCATCGTCAAACATTAACGAATATCAATATTTCCAGTTTTTGATCAATAATTCGATAAATTTTAATTTAAACTATGAGTTTCAGGAAAATTTACATAAATTTGAGTTTCGATCGATAAAGAAATGTTATAATAAGTTAGATAAAGAATTATTGGAATTATCATTGATTTTCCTTGGAGAAATGCCTCAAGAAAAGATTTCTTTCAAACGTCCTGGTGCTGTTCATCATGCTAGATGGATGGCTAAGGCCATTTATAGTTTGAAAATGTATCTATTCAGAGATGAATTCAAACTCTCTCAGAAAGAATTGCATGGTCTTCGTCATTTCTGTATTTTTATAGTCACATTGTATTTAAAAGCTTGGTTTTCATCAACTTCTGCAACAACTGCTGCTTATCATGACTTGCAGTTTATGAAAAATTTATTGGAGTACAAACATATCAATCCTTTGATTTCTTCAGCTACGTGTGAAAAAATGATTTCGCACTTATGGTATTTGAGTGATGAACTTGCCATTTTATCACTGTTTGACGATGGCGTTCCATTAGAAGTAAAAAAAGTATTGTTGAAGCTGTTAATACTCGTGAAGGTACAGATTCTAAAGCTAAAAGATTTGTAATTGCTAAAAAGATTTGAATTCATTGGCGCAGAGAACTCTGAGTGACTTTGTGTCTAAAAAGTCATTAAATCTTTTCAAAATCTTCGATCTACCGTATGACTTTCTTGATGTCGATGTTGAATTATGGCCTACTAATGAGAGTTATCTCGAAAATAAAGAATACTTTCAACAACTAAAAGTTGTCAATGATTCAGCAGAGCGAGCTGTTGCATTAGTCAGTGAATATAATCAATGCTTGACAAAAATGAAGAACAATTCCAGTACTTATTGCAAGTTGTCAAAGAACATCAAAAACATTCCCAAATTGTAATAAAAGAAATTATTTATAGTAATAGCGTACTGTTATGTTAAAAATATAGACAATTATATTGCAATTGATAATTCAATAAAAAATTTATCTATAAAAAAGTTAAATACTGGTTGTTTCTCACTTGATTCAATACTTTTCATATTAAATTTGACAAAGAAATATGTCATTCACTTCAAATTAAACTAATCATTGGCTATATGTCGAAAAAATGCTCTAATTTCTTGTTTTAATGCAATCAAACAAGCTCAAGACTGAAAACAATATTAAAAAAATTGTTTATAACATTTCTTTATCGATCGAAACTCAAATTTATGTAAATTTTCCTGAAACTCATAGTTTAAATTAAAATTTATCGAATTATTGATCAAAAACTGGAAATATTGATATTCGTTAATGTTTGACGATGAATATCTCGTAACGGCTTCACTTAATCAAAAAATCATAAGAGACCATTTTTGTAGAGCAGTAAATTTCCTACAAAATCATGAGTTCCGCAATCCGAAATAATTTTTTTTCATCGACTTATAAAATTCATAATAAAAACGAATATTTTCCTTAAAATAGCCAAACTTCAACTATGAATATCTTTTAATCGGTTGAGTTTTTGAAAAAGTCATAAGAGACCTTTTTTGTAAAGCATTCAATTTCTCACAAAATCTATGCCACGGAATATTTTTCCAAGCAGTTGGAAGCGAGATATAAATTTTTTTATCTGATTATTCGAAAAAAATAGAAACCCGCAAAGCGGAGGACCTTCCCGTTATAATTAAGAGCTTATACTTGGAGAGAATTCTTTTTAGGTGTCTACGAACCTATTTTTCAGAGTATAAAGTCAAAAATAAATTATTCGATTTTTTTGACCCACCCTAATATATATACAATATAACGCGGCTTATCCGGACGATAGCGTCTCTAATTCATAATGGATCCGTTTCAAACTCAACATACTTTATTTTTAGACGATTACCAAGGCCAAGTTCAAAGATGAGCTTAATCGGTCAAGTAGTTCAGAAATTACAGAGTTTCAAAATTTTCAAAATCCTAAAAATTCATTTTTTGGCAGATTCTTTCGCGCATAACTTTTGAATGAAATAACTTATCGAATTTTTGTAAATTTCATTTTAAAGCCCATTAAACAAGCTTCAATTTTCATGTCATTTTATTTTCCTAAACTTTAAATAACCTATTCATCTGTAGGTTTTTAATGAAATTTTACTTTTGCAGTCGTTTTTCAATTATTTTGTCCAATATGTCCTATAAAAATCTTATATACATAATTATGGTTATACATAATTATGGTAATTTAAGACTTAGTTTAACAAAACTAGGTTAAGACTTATTTTTTCAATTTTTATAATTTTAAATATATTTTTAGTGAGTTGATCGGTTACATTGATGCGATTGAGTCTGTGAAACAGTGTAATGATAGCCAACTCTTAAAATTTGTGATTAATAATGGAGCCGGTAAAAGAGTACAATTAAAATGCTGGGGTGACGACATTCCACGTGTGCAAGCTGATGTAGTTATGGATCATGTAAGTATTATTATTAGTATTATTATTTATTTATTTAGATGATTATAATAAATATTATTATTTTTTTATGTTATAGGGTATCCATTTAGAAAATGCGTATTGTGGCCCTAACACGAAATACAATACTGGAAACTTTCTTGGTGCAGAAATTATTATTAATAAGCAGACCATCGTAGAAAATCTGAGAGAGTTTGATGAGAAAAATTGTACAGCTGATGAGGATGAACAAACAGATTTGCAGCTAATTGGATTGGACCAAATCGAAAACTCAATTTTGCCTTGGAGATTTAGTACGTATATGATAAAATATATTGTATTTATTTCTTTTTTAATTCCACTAAATTAAAAGATAATTTTAGAATTCAGAAAAGTGTATATTATGGCTCTTTTAATGAGCTTCAAATTACAAAACTAATTTTTAAGTGGGGTCATCCATTTTAATTTTCATTTTTTTTTAACGAAATTTCGTTTGGATTTTATTGATATATATTTTTTTTAAATATATAAAAAAAATTAACAATTGAAATAAAAATGTTTTAAAAAAAAAAAAAAATGAATCAAAAAGATCAAGAAAAGATAAAATAAAAATTTTATCCATAAACATAAGAGCTAAAATTTTTTCAGACTTTTGAAAGCAAAAAAGCTGTTAGAATCTTTATTTTTTTTTTTTAATTTTTTATCAATTTTAATTTTGTACATAATTTTTTTTTTATTTTATTTGATGTTCATACAGAAATCTCAGGCTATGTCAAAACTAAATTTTCAATAATTAATTCTGAAAACATAAATTGGATTAAAGCATTCGTCAGTCTTACTGACGGTGAACGAAAAATTGATGTAACCATTAATTCTTATAAACCAGACCATAACATCGAAAAAGGAGATAAACTGATCTTGACAGGATCAATTAAAAATTCAAGTGAGTAAAGAACATTTCAAATTTTGAATAAAAGATATTTTTACATATATTATCGTGTGTATAAATATATATATACGAAATTCAACATATCGCGTGCCTTAAAGTGAAAGAGCATATAGTTAAGGGTTAATAGGGATTTGTGCTGAAAGGGTGTATGTCTTAAGAAAAGTACTACTTAATGGTAAAAAAGGGCGCTTGAAAAAAAATTGATTTGATAGCAAATGTTGAATAATAATTTCATAAGATAAGTCATACTAAAATAACAGCTTCATATATAAAATTTGATGTAAACAAATAAAAAATAAATCAATCAAAAATAAATTACGTAAAAATTAAGAAATCAATTCAAAATAAAAATTATGCAATTAATTAAATTATTATTTTTTGAATATATTTTCTTTTTAACTTTGAAAAATTGTATAGTTGAGGTTTTACACCACTACTACCACAAAAAAAAATTTTTTTAACATTTTTAAAGCTAAAATATGTTCTTGCTGAACTGACCAAAAAAAAAATTATACGCCCTTTCACCTTTAGATTACCAAAATTTCAAAGTATTAAAAATAAAAGGAAGTATAAAATTAAAGACATACGTTCTATTACCTTTGTAATTATTTTTTTTTTTGAACGTGGAATGTGTCTACTACTCGATTGGCAATAAAAAAAATGAATAAAAAAAAATAGAGATTTAAAATATTAACTATTAATTGTTTATGTTAAACAGAGAATGATGAAGTAACATTTCTTGTGGATAAAATGGGAGACCTTGAAAAAATTGACGAAGCACCTAAACCATTAAGCTGGCTTCTAAACGGTACTAAGAGAATCTATGTTAAAAACATAGAAAATCCAAGCAAACGTCTAAAATATTAGTAGTTCATAAAAACTATAATTATCATTTTTTTTCTTTTTGTTATTTAAAATAAAAATTAAATTTAAAATTGAATTAAAATTAAATGTTAGTAATAATATATTTAATATTATGAAATTTAATATTTCATAATAATATTATTATATTACTCCAATTAATAGAAAAAAAAAAAAAAATTGAAAATTCGTTAAATTTATAAAATGATGAATTATCAAAATTTAAAATGATTAAAAATCGTGAATTTATTTTATTATGTTATAGTATAAAGTTAAAATTTTGTATTAAAATATTGAAAATAAAAAATTAATAAAAATAAAATAAATGTAAAAAATTTTAAGTTATTATATATAATAAATAAATAAATAAATTATGTTATTATTATATATAATTAATAAATAAATAAATTATTAATATTTATAATTAAAATTTACTTTATGTGAAATCTACTTCCATTTCGGCTGCCGAATGGCCTTTTTTTTCAATTGTTCATAAAATCATATGTTCATCAAGTGACTCTTCCATTTAATCAATCGTACGTTTTTATTTTTAACCATTTTTATTGATGTCTTTTTATATTATTATCTATTTTCATAAATGTCCATTAATCTATTTATTTATTTGAATTCTTTATCAAATACTTGTATTTCCATTTAGAGATATTTTCAAAAATAGGGATTTCATTTTTTCAGTTGGCCATTAGTGCAGTTGTACATTTATAATTATTTCCTTTTTTATTAATGTCTAATTTTACTTAAATACTTTTATTGTTACTTCCAAAAAATCACATATCCATTTTTAGAAATTTCCATATCTATATATTTAAAAATCCATAAATACACATTTCCAATAATACAAAAGCAATATGAACAGAGATAAATTAATGTCACGCATAGTATATTTAGAATAAAATTTTTTATTCTCTTAATTAATTCAGCTAAAATTCATAATTGTAATTTCAAATCTTCAAAAAAGCCACTTTCTGACTTTAATCTTAGAGTCCCGGACAGATATATCATTTTGAGTATTTTTTTTTTAAAGGTATCTGGGTCTCTAATTACAGCCACGGACCTGTCCGTGGATGGTGTCAATAATAGCACCGTTTTTTATTTTATTATTATTTCACAATTGAATGAGTATTATGAGTCATGCACCTTAGGATTTTCCAAACATTTTCTTGTTCTTATTAAATGATACACATTATTTAAATTATACAGTCATTTCTGAATTGCATCGCCATCTTGTGGTCATCAAATAGAAATATCTCACCAACCAAGTTATTTTCTTATCGACTATCGCATGCTAGTTATTAGTAACAACTCGACGCAAAGTAATGTATCAATATAACAATCGAAACTAAATTTCTCATTACGAGACCTCTCCTTCTCTTTCACTATATTAAACAAGCACTGATGCGCCTAATACGTTTAATTTCAACTGTTTCGAAATTCGATCTTTTTTACTTATAAACACACTACGTTTTTTTTCTGTCTTATGTACTAATAACATGTAAAGTTAATGCTGAAACATTTACCTTAATCTTGAGTTTTTTTAATAATTATTAAAATAATTTTAACCTCAGCTGACGTCGATTCATCACTTGTTGATTTTTTTTATACACTTAAATATTCTCCGGCACTTGTAAAACTTTATATTTTTTCACTTGTTTAATATTAATTATCATCCTTAAGTTCATTTTAAATAATTAAAAATGAATAATTAACACTCAGTTGTAAAAAAAATAATTAAGAGAATAGAAATTATCGAAAAATATCTACGTCTTTATTACTTAAATTTCAACTTACATATATACTAACGCAGTAACATTTTTTTTGTTTATGTTTTACACTTATTGACAACCAATTTTTACTCATTATTAATTATTGTTATTTAACAATGCACTGACTAATTTCTATTTATTGTTAAAATTATTAAATAACCACATTAGTTAAAATATACAACAAAATGACGCCCACTCTCGATCTAACTACTCTCGCAGTGAAAACAACATTAATAAGAAAAACGTCCCGGTCCCGGGTGAGGGATCTGATGATTGCGGGGTTTTGTTAAAATTGAAGTCTTGTTCCTTGATACATGCTGCCCTCTGAAATCATTTTTTTTATGTACCCAATTAAACTTTATATCAATTTTAAAAATATTCTGAAACTAAAAACAACAAATAAATTAAATCTTATAAAAGTAATGATTTTATTCATTAGTCGAGACAGTTATAACCCTAAAAGTCTTTATGACATATATGACATTATTATTTTATAAGATCAAAAGAATTTATGTGAAATTAATATATTCTATAGAGAAAAAAAAACAGTTACACTGTAAAAAGACTACGGTACTTCTTACAAATTAAGAAAAAATAATTCTTTGCAAAAAAATTTGAAATGAGATAAAAAAAAAATAAAATTCGAAAATTTCAAAAAAATTTATTCAAACGTATTTGATGTGTGTCTAATTGATTAAAGGAAATAATCATTTTAATAAATAAGAATTACTGTTTACATTTACATTAAATAAACTCTAATAAATTATCTCAATTTATTTTTAATTAAATGTTTGAATTTTTGACAAATGTAAAATTTAAATTTAAATCATTTTAAGTCGGCCATCTTTCATCTTAGTCCGTGAAATAGCGAAACCTGGCGACAGAATAAGGTACAACTCGTCGATGTTAAGGGGATAAATAAAAAAATTATTGAATTAATTTCATAATACATACAAAAAAAACTCAAATCTATTGAATTATTTTATTGGCAAGTTTATCAATAACATTATTACTCATGATAAAGTACTCAAAACTGATCAATATTCGATCGTGTTGGAACATACTGTAACTCTGTTATTTATTTAATGGCATAAGAATCTTGTACGTTTCTTTGCCACTCCTTGGTCTCATTTGTGACTCGTGTTAATTTATGATACATAATTATTTAATTTTTTATAATAAACAATGTCTCTGAAATTATTATTATTATCCAGAGGATATTTAATAATTTTGTAACTGCTTTGTTTTTCATTGGAAAATGTATTACACCTACGTGTTTGTGTGCGAGTTTTTCGAGTTTTAGTGTTGATACCATGTGGTTTCCAGTATTATAAGTGACATAACAATTTAAATTAAATGCATTTAATTTTATGTACTTCCGCAGACATAATTATTCTTTTATAGGTCAAAAAAAAATTTTATATCTTAAGCTTAATTAAATTATATGTATTCAAAGCCAACAGTATTCAATGCAGTTTACTCAGCGCTGAATAGATAAATAAGCAAGCCTCGGTAAGAACGAATTCAATCAGAGAGAAATGACCATATGGCGCTGTATGGAGATTCCGAAATCATCTTGAATTAATCAAGATAATATTTAAATAGATTGAACTTGGTAATAAATATAAACTAGTCATTACTTATTAGATTTATTTATAGAAAAAAAAACTAGTCTATTTTATTATACCTTTATAAATAATTATAAAAATTATAAAACTTGGGTTAAAAATATTTAAATATTAATGAAAATATTTTAATTTTGATAATTATGGTCCAAGATTTATTTAAAAAATTAGTTTGATTATAAAAACTTTATAATATTTTATTAGTTAAAATTAAGACAATTTTATTATAAAATAACATTTTGTGCACAATTGTTAGCTTAAAATAATTAGGTTTAAGAACAAGTATGTGAAAAAAAAATTGCTTCTAGAAATATATTTCTAAAAACTTGATTGTGTTGAATCAATAATACTCGTTTTATTATTAATTAAATATTATTATTAACTATAATAAATTTAATTAATAAAAAAATCTCTTATTATTGACTCAACACGATAAAATTTTAAGAAATTAGTTATAAGGAAAATTTTTTTTCTTATAAAAAAACGCTGGCGAAATCATAATGATTCAAATGTAAGAATAATTAAAACTTATTAAAATTGAAAACAAATGTTCGAAAAAAATCTTAAAATCAGTTAAGAACAGAAATATTAAAAAAAAATGCTTCCACAAATAAATTCCGTTGTAAACGGAACGCCAGACTACCGACTGTGTTTACTGTAAGCAGAATGGTATTTCGAGGTTGCAAAATTTTATTTAATTATATGGTACTCCCTTTTTCCAAAATGATATATCATAAAAGTAAGTCATACTCTATTTTACTGATATTAATTTATTCTAATCAATTATAACATTTAATTCACTTAAAATTATTAAATTTTATCAGCACAAACTATAGTAAGCCCAGAAATTTCGATCCTGACTTTTTTTTCATGGAGAAAAGTCACCGCCACAGACTAGATAAAATAAAAATGTGTAGTAATCTTACTATGGATACGCAACTACACTGAAAAAAGTTAATTCACAGCTTTCATCTACAACTACCAGAGTGCACTGGAATTATTTCTACATAAACTGTAGATTCAACGGGATAGTTCACTGAAGTTAGAACCCCAAATTTTTTTCTTTTAATTTTTGATTTTTTTTTCTATCACGTTTTCAGCTTTTCGTTTGTTCTTTATTATGCACTCTTAATATTTGATCGTTCTCCATTTATTTATTTTAAAAAGAATTTATTAATAATGTACCTTTAAGTTAGCCCCCCTGTCGCATTTTTTAATATTTTGGTAGCAATTTGGGTCATCAAGCCTCTATTTTTGATTGTTCATATTTAACATTTGTTCCTACTTCACATTTTTTATTTGTTGTTTAATTAACATTTTTAATTAGCTGTATGTATGCATTCTAAATATTTGCACTGCGCATGCGTCAACTTTACGTATATAGACTTTTAGCGCGGTTTTTGAAAATTATAGTAAAAAGCACATCTCATGTGTAAAAAATTAAAAAATTTACGAGTGTAATTTTTTAGGAATTACTATTTAATTAATTCAAATAATTAAAAAAATTGTTAGACGTCAGCCAATATCAATGTCATTAAGTAAATAAATAAATAACTAATAAATATTCATTTCATTCTAAATTTTTAAAAATATCGAGAGAATTGTTAATCAATGCATGTACATTTTTTTTTATTTTCATCAATTCTATTTTCATGAATACTACCAACTATTAAAAAAAAAAAAAAAAAAAAAGAAATCCATAACGATTAACAAAAAATTTCAATACTATATTAAAATAAAACTTATTATCAAATTATTAAAAACTACACGTTGCCCTTTTGTCCTGTGACCTCTATAATTGAAATTACAAGAAAAACACACTTACTCTAATCACTGTGCTGGTCAATATAATTTTCAAAAGTCCGCGCTGAAAGTCTAAACGTAAAGTTGACGCATGCGCAGTGCAAATATTTAGAATACAAATATTCAGCTTATTAAAAATGTTAATTAAACAAGAAATAAACAATTTAAAGTTGGAACAAAGGTTTTTTGTACATGAACAATCATAATCAAAGGTTATTCCCATTGGATAGTGTACCATTCTATGATTTTGTGGTCGTTGCCGATAGGTTGCATTGTTATCCAATCAAGTGGATTTCAAATAATTGTAATCTTTAGGTGACAAGTCTTACAATTATGCACATGGTGTATTGTGTCATTTACTTACAACAATGTCATAATAACAATAACACTAATAATAAAAATTATGAGACTGAAATTAATTATATCGGTAATACCAAATTGAGGTTAAAAATATCATTATCATTATTATTACTGAATGAATTATTGTTATTATTAAATTAATGTGTATTAGAGTATTAAATCCAAATCAACAACTTTTTTAATTCAAAAAAATGTTAAAATTTTTACTGTATATAAATAAAAATGTAAAATTCCTATTAATAAGATAGTTAATCGCTTTTAACCGCGGAGTTTACGCGGATCAGTCACGTTAAGTTTTTTAATACTACTAGCTACTATGAGAGAAACAGAATTTTAATTTTTTTGTTAGGATTTGATTTTCAAAATTAACGAACAAATAACCTTTTATATGATAATAGCTTTACCTGCATTAATTAATGTATTTACATATTTCTAATTTTGCGCGGGAAAAGTTCAATTTTAAAATTAAGAGGCGAGCAAAAAATTACACTTAACAAAAAGATATGAAATCCGAACAAAAACAGTTTCACTGTTAAAAATTGCGCCAAGTCCACGTTCATAAAACTCATCTCAATAACATCTGCACTTTGCAAAAAAAATAAGACTCGTTACAATAATTTTCATTCTATACAAAAAAAAGTTAAATACAAAAAAATACCAAGAAACCGTCATAATGTTGAAAAAATTGAAAAAAATTTGTTGAAAATTTAAAAATTAAGAAAAAAATTTTTTATCGTACTTGGTGCGCGTCATTAAGTACCCCAAATTTTTTCAGGATACATGAACATCCTTTTAATGTTTCAACATTTATAAGTAAGTCAACCTATAAAATGCATGAATGTAATTAATGAAATATTATTTTATGATACGTTTAACAAAAGTTAGGTTAAATCAACATGGCATACGTATTTGAAATTTTTAAATTCTCCGCACATCGTAGGCGCAATTTTTTACAGTGAAACTGTTTTTGTTCGGATAATACCTGCCAGAAAAATTAAAGTTCATAATAAACTAATAAAAAATAGGGGTCGATTGTAGAGTAAAGATTTTTTTAATTCTTTTCATGAAATTCTCTTAAAATAACACAAAAAAAGTGTTAAATAATTAACAAAAATTTTAAATTATAAATTATTTAAATAAAATTTAAAATGATAAGTCTTAAAAAATAAAAATTATAATTAAAGAAGAAAAATTAATTTTCAATTGAAATTTTTTTGTTAATTTTTATTTTTTTATTTTATTTCCAAACTCATATATTAAATTATTATTCTTAATTATTATATATAATTACTGTATTTACAAATTTAATTTTTATTGTTTTTTACATATTCGAATCGTCGGACTCCGATGACTCCGGTCAACATGATGATGTTGTTGATCTACAGATTCGGTAGAATCTGGCGCCAAGTTCCGTTCAAAAATTCCGTTGTAAACGGAGCGCCAGACTACCGAATGTGTTTACTGTAAGCATCACGTTTTTTAGAGGTTGCAAATTTATTTTTAATTCTACGGTCCTTTTTTTCCTTAAATTTGTATTATAACGGTAGTTCATACCTTATTTTCCTGATATTAATTGATTATATCCAATTATAACAATTAATCTGCTTAATATTATTAAATTTAATCAGCACAAACTATAGCAACGCAAAAATTTCGATCCTGACTTTTTTTCGATGGGCAAAGTGATCTGCCACAGACTAAATAATTCGAGAATGCATAGTAATCCTCCGATAGATGGGAAACTACAGTTAAAAAAAGATATTTCGCAGCTTGGATCTACACTCGCCAGGGTGCACTGGAATTCTTTCTACATAAACTGTAGATTCAACGGGATAGCTCACTAAAGTTAGCACCCCAGAGTTTTTTTATTAATTTTTGATTTTTTTTTATCACGTCGTTAGCTCGTCGTTTGTTCTTTATTGTTTAATATCAACATTTGTTAGTTCTCCATTTATTCATTTTAAAGAAAATTTATTAATAATGTACTTTTAAGTTAGCCCCCCTATCGCATTTTTTAATATTTTGGTCGCAATTTGGGTCATTAAACCTCTATTTTTGATTGTTCATATATATTCAACATTTGTTTCTACTTCACATTGTTTATTTGTTGTTTAATTAACATTTGTAATTAGCTGAATGTATGTATTCTAAATATTCGCACTGCGCATGCGTCAACTTTACGTATATAGACTTTTAGCGCGGTCTTTTGAAAATTATAGTGACAAGCACATCTTATGTGTAAAAAATTAAAAAATCTACAAGTGTAATCTTTTAGGAATCAATTTTCAATTAATTTAAATAATTATAAAAAAATTGTTAGACGTCAGCCAATTTCAATATTATTAAGTAAATAAATAAATAACTAATAAATATCTATTTCATTTTGAATTTTTTAAAAATATAGAATCAACTTTGAATCAATGCATGTATATTTTTTTATACTCATCTGTTCCATTTCCATGAATTATACGAACTAGTATCAAAATAAAAAAGAAATAACAAATAACAAAAATTTTTAATACTTTATTAAAATAAAACTTTTTATAAAATTATTAAAAACTACACGTTGCCTTTTCGTCCTGTAATTTCTTTAATGAAATACAACAATAATACACTTACTCTAATCACTGTCATTATAATTTTCAAAAGACCGTGCTAAAAGTCTAAACCTATAGTTGACGCATGTGCAGTGCAAATATTTTGAATACAAATATTCAGCTAATTAAAAATGTTACTTAAACAACAAATAAACAATGTGAAGTAGGAAAAAATGTTCTATACACATGAGCAATTAAAAACACAGGTTTAATGACCCGTATTACTACCAAAATATTAAAAAATGCGAAAGGGGGCTAACTTAAAGGCATATTATTCATAAATTTTTTTAAATAAATAAATGGAGAACAAACAAATGTGAATCGTGAACAATAAAGAATAAACGACGAACTAATGATGTAATAAAAAAAAGTTTAAAAATTAAAAAAAAAAAACTCTGGGTCGCTAACTTTAGTGAGTTTTAAGAATCAGTGTGATATTTTTAGTCGCTTTCAGATGTCACTACCTACGTTATCAAATCATTCACTGGAGAGCCTTGGTTTAAATCAGGGCCGTACATTTTATATTTTTTATGCGTTCATGAATTATTATAATTTCGTTTTTATTTTCACTGTAATTCTAATTTTTATATTTAATCTTTCATTGATCCGTTATAATATTTAGCCAGAAAAATAGTGGTTGCATAATTTAATTTTTATGCAAATATCCAAATAAGTTTATAAAAATAATTTAGTACGAAACTTATAGCAATTAAATCCACACCATTTTCAGTAAATAATTATATAAATAATAAAATATGATGTGACTTTCTGTATTTTTATTTAAAAATAAAATAAAACACTGTAAGTAACATTTGTTCGAAAAATTCATCATATGTCGATGACACAAGAGTTATCCAACATTTTTAATTTTTTGATTTTTTTTAATCATGTAATTAGTACTACAAAATATTTTTAAAAAATAGCACGTGTAGGTTTTCAAATTTTCTAGATATAATTTTTTTTTTGTAATAATTTTTTTAGTAGAAAAAATTATGAAATTTTTCAGCCGTTGGTTAACTTAATTGTCATCATTTATCGTGTATTCTCAATTCAAATAACGCGGTAATAATATGAACTGACTCCAGACATTGCTCTCCAAGTCACTTGATTTTGTATTATTTAGGATTATTTTTATTTATATATTAGTTTATTCAAGAATTGTTTGTTAAAACTATTCTTGGTTATTGTTTTTTTTGTGTTTTCAGCGTATTGAATAATTTATTTCATTAATTAACTATATTATTTGTGTTAATTATATGATTTGTAATAAATTGTTTTCATGAATAAATTCAATTCATGTAAATAGCTGATCGATTTTTAATCCACCGATTTGGTAGAATGTGGCGCCAAGTTCAGTTCAAAACTAGAAGAATCAAGTATGTGTATACAGCTATGGGAACGGTATTCTTAGGCTACGAAATTTTTTTACTTTATTGAAATTTTTATGCTTGAAAAAGATTTTTCAATATAATTTATTCACTTATATATCGATTTTAATTTAATTACAATCTATTATATTGATAAATGTATTTTTAATTGATATAAAATTAATTATCAGAAACTATAGCGACCCCAGATTTTTTGATATTGAACTTTTTCGATGCCAAATCCAACCGCCGTAGAAAAAGTAATAACACGAGAGCTTACGGAAATTTCGATAGTAGATGAAATACTCGACTTATAAATCACTATATATAAAAGTCTTTCTTTATATCCACTAGTTAGCGTTGCAGTACTTCTATATTTAGATATCGTCTTACTGTACAGTTGCAGTCATTGATGACTGGTACACACTAAATAATAAAATATGATAGTTTTTATTACTAATTGCTGATAGATAAGAAAATAATAAAAACATGTCGATGGCTATTTCGTCAATAGAGAATAAATTTATACTAGGAATTCAAATTGCGCGCGTACACGCGCGCTTCAATCTAACCAATAAGAAATCAGGGTCCATGTTTTCGATACTAAGCTAACTTCATTCTACCATTTATTTTAGTATATATAGGAATATAGGATATTTTTGTTAATCCTATTTTAAATTTACTCCAGCATCAAATGAAAAGTGAATAGGGTGCCAAGAAACACTTCTTAGCCGAACACTCTTTATGCAAAGTGTCAAATTGTCTCTATATCTAGCCTGAATCAAGATAATTAAAAAACTGCTTACCAAAACCCAGCGATACAAAATGACCGCTGGTAAAATGACTGCTGGCAAAATGACGAAATAAGAAATAAATATTTAACACAAAATTTGTTGACGCAATGACGCCAAATATTTTACTGTGTACTTCTTGAGTAAAATAAATAAATAAAATAATTTTTATAAAATCATATGAATTATCATTTCTTCTTATTTAAAACAAAAGAAAAAACACGCAGTGGAGCATAAAGCCGCAACAAAATATTCGTCTAAAAATGTTGTGGGTTTTTCGATAAGTGACGAAGAAGAGATAACGAGCGCTGCTAACACTCAATCAGGCTTGCAATTGTATATGGTTTTGTCTGATAATAATCGTAATCGCAACATAATTATCGTTCTATAGTTATTATTATTTATCACAATATGAATTTTTTTCCATAATTTTTTTGTTTAAATTCTGAAAATCTCGTTTTAGTCGAAATCATGATTTTCAAGCGAGAGTAGAGCATACCTGCGCGCTTCGCGCTTAAGGCATTCAATATTAATATTAATAATAATAATAATAATAATAATAATAATAATAATAATAATAATAATCATTATTAATATTATTATAATTTTATTGATTATTATTATTGTTATTACTATTACTATTATTGTTATATAAAGTAAGGTTTAAACAGACCGCGCAATGAATAAAAATATCGCGCATGCGCAGTAAGAACCTTTTTGAAAATCATATATGTGTGTATAGTTACAGTAAAAAAATAATTTAAAAAATTATAAAAGAAAATTCGATCAAAAAAACGTTTTCTCGTAATTGAACAAAGAATATTTAATATAGATTGAAAAAAATCCCTCAGATATTATTATATTAAGAGCCACGTCTAAGTTTAAAATTTTAAAATTATTTATTGAAGAACGAAAAACAAACAAACGATAAATTTGCCGGGTCTATCACGAACAAATGCAGAACAAATGATTTAACAAAAAGAGTTTAAAAATGTATTCATTTCTACTAACTTAAAGAGTTCTTTGCTGTATTATTATTACTTAAAAAACCAAACTCAGCCCCGAAAGATTTAGTGTATAATGACGTCATTCAATTGTGAAATGATTAACTGTCAGTCACATTTTTTAATAATGACATAATAATGACAACAGGTGCCGCGGTCAACAGATTATTACATTTTTTCTCAGTGACGCCATTGTTATTATTATTATTTCTTGTCATTCGATATATTGGCGGATTTCGAGTAACATGTAAGTACTTTTATTTACGCAATTAATTTTAATAATATAATTTAAATATTTTTACTAACAATGTAGTAATAAAAAAAATTGATAAATTGGTTCCATACATTAAATAATTAAATTTTAATAGTGGAACTTATTCCTGTTTGTTTTCGATTACTTTACATTACGGTTAGGTTTTTATTCTTAATTATTATGTTTACATAAAATTATTGAGTTTTTGAGTTTCTCAAATTTTATTTACGTTATAAATGGAATAATAATGTGTGATTTTCCTTCTATTTCAGCTTAATATCCAGCACAATGGTTAGTGACAGAGGTAAGTAAGCAAAAAAAAAAATAAAAATAAGTAAAATAATGAAAAACAAATATTAATCTAATTAAATTTCTTTTTTTCAGACGAATTTAACCAAAATCTCGAGGAGGCGAGAGAAGCAGCGCAGCGTGCTGCTGATCGCTATTATTCATTGGTCCATCAGATGAACGGTCAACGTTCATCTCATGGACGAATGAATAATGTCAATCAGCAGCTACTGATGCCGGAAATGCAGCTGATTCGGCTACCACCGCCGCCACCACCAGCTGGAGAACAACAACAACAGCCGCAGCAACAACAACAGCAGCCACTGCTGCCAGAAATGCCACAACAGCAGCCGCAACAACAACATCAGCAACAACAACAACAGCCGCCGCCTCTGCTGCTGGAAATGCCGCAACAGCAACAACAACAACAGCCGCAGCAACAACAACAGCAGCCACTGCTGCCAGAAATGCCGCAACAGCAACAACAACATCAGCAACAACAACAACAGCCGCAACAACAACAACAGCCGCAACAACAACAACAGCCGCAGCAACAACAACAGCCGCCGCCTCTGCTGCTGGAAATGCCGCAACAGCAACAACAATGGCCGCAACAACAACAACAGCCGCAGCAACAACAACAGTAGCCACTGCTGCCAGAAATGCCGCAACAGCAACAACAGCAGCCGCAAAAACAACAACAACAACATCAGCAACAACAGCCGCAACAACAACAGCCGCCGCCTCTGCTGCTGGAAATGCCGCAACAGCAACAACAATGGCCGCAACAGCAACAGCAGCAGAATCAACAGCAGCAACAGCCGCAACCGCTGCTGGAAATGCCACAACAGCCGCCCCAAGCTACTCGTATGTTATTATTAAAAATTCACATTGAATATTATTAAAATAAATTTTTCAATAATTAATTAATTATTAATTTCAATTTTTACAGCCCGCCATCTTTCAGCTGGAAAACAGCGAGAGTTGAAGCATGGGGGAGGCAAGAAAGGGCGTGGCTGGGCAAATCGGCGGGGCCAAGGGCGCGGTCAGGGGAGACCATACCCCAGGGGGCGGGGAAACCGTCCCGTCATTCACTACAATTATTATTAATAATTATATTTTTTGCCCTCCGGGCGAAAAGTGGTAACTTTTGTTGCGCTGCGCTAAACAAAGTTGCCCCTTTACGCCTTCGTCGAACAAAAAAATAGTATACAGCCCTAAGGAAGTAAAAAAGAAAACCTCAGATCACATATTTGTTGATCCCGGCTCCGCCTCGGCCAACAATTACATGTGATCTAAGGCTTTTCTTATTTTCCTTCCCGAGGGATGTAATATACTATTATAATAGTATATTACACACCGAGGGAAGTAAAGTAAGAAATGTCTCAGATCACATGTAATTGTTGGCCGAGGCGAAGCCGAGGTCAACAAACATGTGATCTGAGGCTTTCTTATTTACTTCCCGAGGAGTGTATGCTATTTTTTTGCTCGACAAAGGCAGAAAGTGGCAACTTCGTTTAGCGCAGCGGGCCGAAAGTTGACGCTTTCTGCCCGTCGAGCAAAAAATATAATTATTATTAATGATTAATGATAATTATTACTATTATTACTACTACTATTATTACTATTATTATTATTATTATTATTATTATTATTATTATTATTATTATTATTATTATTATTACAATAATTACTACTATTATTATTATTATTATAATATATAATATATAATTAATCAAATTTCTGTTTCTTAATTTATTTTACCCGGAATTCAAATTTCTAACGATGTGGCTACAGGCACCGCAAATGAACGATCGGCTCCTTATACGTGTGATATTTTTTAAATAAAATATGAATTTCCCGGTATTTCGTGGCGCTGCGTAGACATTCGGTGCCGTATCGTTCACTTACTGTGCCTTTAGCCACATCCAATTTAAGTTCCTCATGGTGTCAAGTATACGTTTATATCCGAAATTTCAATCATCATTTCAATTGGATACTTATAGCTGCAGTTAGGTGGCACTGTATCGTTAACAATCTAAATCGCGAGAATTTGAATTTTTTATTGAGTCAAATATAAATTTATACACAATTCCAGTCATTATTTCAATTGGATATTTGTAGCTGCATCTAGGTGGCACTTTATCGTTAACAACATATATTTTAAGATGATTTATTTATTTTGACGATTTTGAGCGTTGTGAGAGCTTCTCAAAACACGTTTTTAGTGTCTATTCAATTCGAAACTTTACTATCATCGTTAGATGAAGCCGCAACAGAATAAGTTACATCATTCAAAAACGCGCTTTTTCTGAAAAAATTGATTAAATCTCAAGACTAAGCGCAGTTTGTTTTTACTGTATTTATTTCTGATCTGGTGTTCAAATTTATGCGGTAGTTTTATCACATTACATTAGTCGGTAGATGGGTGAACTAAACCAGTGCCGTATTAAGAAGAATTAACTTACAGATTTCACCTGATAATTATGAAATATTCATTTAATAGACGGCAGTCAAATGCTCATGATTGAATTCAATTTATTTTTGATGAAAATTTTGTGGCCATCTATTTTTATCAACTTTCTTCATACGGCACTGGTTTAGTTCACCTGTCTGGTAATGAAAAACTGATAAGATGAAATTACCCAGTTCAAAGAGGGCACATTGTCGCCGACCCGTAAAATGTTGAGTGAACTTGGTTCGACTGAACACGCTCATTGTCTTTACTTAATTATTAAGTAAGAACTTCTATCTTCGAAACACACCCAACCAAATTATGATACTTCGGGCTATAGTGCGCCACCTATCTGGACAAATATTTATTCATAATTAAACTTAATGTTGCTTTCTAATGTCGGTTTATAACCCTTTCTTATGGTTATGTTTACTGTTATGTTTACAATTGTACGCATTAATTTAATTATAAATTTTGCGTTGTATTCGTTAGCTTAAAACTTTAAGTAAGTGTCTTAGTTAAATTTGAGAATTATAACAATATAAATTGATAATATATATTGATAAATCGTTATTATTTACGTAATAATAATTATTTATCAAAATATTATTATTTCTATTGTTTTCATTGTCAATTTTTTCATTAACTAACGGTGAATTATATCTATTCAACGTTCATAAATTGAAATTTTCTAATTATTTCTTACATAAAGTTTGAACTAAAATAATTTCCGGCTTCTAAAAAAATTTGTCTTTTTTAAGCTTGAATTTTTTTGTCCTTAGTTTAGTTGGGAAGTAATTAGAAATTTTCTATTTTAAATAATATTAACAAAACGGTCTGCTGTGCGACTGGCTAAATAAAAAGAACGGTCTGCTGTGCGACTGGCTTAATTAAAAAAACGGTCTGCTGTGCGACTGGCTTAAAAAAAAAAAACGGTCTGCTGTGCGACTGGCTTAATAAAAAAAAAAAAACGGTCTGCTGTGCGACTGGCTAAATAAAAAAAAACGGTCTGCTGTGCGACTGGCTTAATAAAAAAAAACGGTCTGCTGTGCGACTGGCTAAATAAAAAAAAACGGTCTGCTGTGCGACTGGCTTAATAAAAAAAAACGGTCTGCTGTGCGACTGGCTTAATAAAAAAAAACGGTCTGCTGTGCGACTGGCTTAATAAAAAAAAACGGTCTGCTGTGCGACTGGCTTAATAAAAAAAAAAACGGTCTGCTGTGCGACTGGCTTAATAAAAAAAAAACGGTCTGCTGTGCTACTGATTTACTTAATTTAAAAACGGTTTGCTGTGCGACTGATTAATTAGATTCAAAAACGGTCTACTGTACGACTGATTAATTTGAAAAAACGGTCTCTTGTGCGATTGAATAATCTAATGAAGAGTTCTCTTGTGCGACCAATTTAAGAAATAAATTTATTGGGACGTACTTTTTCATACTTAAATATCAATTTTATTCAAGTCAATAAAGTTGAAGGTGTAATTGAGTTATTTATTGTACCTTAAAATAACTGTATAAGCCTTTATTATTATTATTATTATTATTATTATTAATTGTAAAAATTTGATTAATAATTAAATTTGGGATTTATAGTTGAAAATTTTATTTTTATCCTTATCCTGTATTTTTTACTTTACCGATTTTTGTCATTACCTTATTAAATCAAAAAATGTTTCCTCCCACAGAATCGGACTATTCTATTATTTCTTGTAATCAAATATTAGAAGATCAGCATATAGATCGATTTGCCTTTCTTCTCCACAAGCAATTTAATTATTCTTATCAACCTTCTTTGTATGTACAATATCCTGATTTAATCGAAAAATTAGACGTCAATCGATTACATATTCAAATTCTACACAGCCGTGACACAGAGTATGCTTTCAACGAAAATGATAAATATAGTACTGATCATTGGGTTTGTAGTTTTTGTGATACAAAAAAAATTTATATTTTCGATTCAGCAAATAAAAAACAACTTCACAAAAGTCACCAGACATTTTTAGAAAAATTATATCCCAGTTTTGAATTTAACGCAAATACAGTTGAATTCCCTGATGTTCAAGGGCAACCAAATAATTACGACTGTGGAGTTTATGCGATAGCATTTGCAACTTCTTTGGCTTTAGGAGAGTGGCCAATAAAAGCTTCATTTCTATATGATCATAATCAAATGCGCCATCATTTAATTAAGATATATCAAACTAATAACATATCTAGTTTTCCAAAAATCAATACTGAAAAAAATTTAAGTAAACCTATTTCCAAAGCAATGAAAGAAAAAAGTATTAACATCACTAACTATTGCAAAGTCTTTCCAGTTTTGAATATTAATAAGAAAACTATTACAAAAATAAATCAAGGGCCGAAAAATTTCAATGGTACAGAAAGTAATTACTCGTCAATTAACATAAGAAAAAGAAAAAACGACACAATGCCGGTAAATGATTATGAATTATCTACAGTTAATATTAATAAAAAATCCTTTATTCAGCAAAATATAGAAATAAAAAGTAGTACAATTACAGAAAAAAGAGATTTAACAACAAATGAACGACGAAGAAAGATTAAATCAACTTTAAATGAAGAATTACCAACTAAAAAACGTAGAAATATCAATTACAGGTGTTCCTTACCAGTATTGAATGACAAGTATCTAAATATGGTTGTATATGGAGATCAACTGCAGGATGAACATATGTATCAATTTAAATTAATTCTAGCTGACTGTTCGAATTACTATGATCATCGTGACACATTATATTTAGCAAGACCTGAAAATATTGAGCCTGTGCCACCGTTAAAAAACCATATTCAAATATTGTACAGTATTGATAAACACTGGATATGCTCATATTATGATACTAAAAAAATATATATTTATGATTCTTTGAATAAATTTACATTAAATGAAGATCAAACCTTATTTTTGAGACATTTGTATCCTCAATTCAATATCAATGAAAAATCATTAATTTTCATGAGAGTTCAACACCAACGTAATGGCACCGATTGTGGGGTATTTGCCATTGCGTTTGCAATATCTTTATTATATAATCAAAAACCTGAATGCATTGTCTACGAACAGAGTCTCATGCGTTCTCACTTGGCTAAAATATTTCAAACAAATACAATTAATCACTTTCCGACTACTGACCATAGAATAACGTTAAATTTACCGTCTTTAAAAGAAGTAACAAAAAGAAATCATCGAATATACAACTTACGTCTTAGGCGCAATAAAGCATTGATGAAAAAAGATCAAAGTAAATTGTTGCACAACCATCGTAACAATGATATAAATTCAAATAAAAATCAATTATCGACAAAACAATCGGAAATAAAAAAAATTAAATTAATGTCATTGTATAATGGTTTAGAAAATTCTAAAAACTTATCTGAAGAGATAAAAAATTCTAAGGACTTGTCAGATGAGATAATAATTAGTGTAACAGACGGTGATTTTATCAATAATTTAATATCCGAACAAAAACAGTTTCACTGTAAAAAAAAATTGCGCCAAGTCCACGTTCATAAAACTCATCTCAATAACGTTTGCACTTTACAAAAAAAATAAGACTCGATATAATAATTGTCATTCTCTACAAAAAAAAGTGAAATACAAAAAAATACCAAGAAACTGTCATAATGTTAAAAAAATTGATAGAAAATTTGTTGAAAATTTAAAAATTAAAAAAAAAATTTTTTTATCGTACTTGGCGCGCGTCATTGAGTACCCCAAATTTTTTCGGAAGAATTTCAACCCGAGAAAAAACTATTTTGCTCGAATTTATGTAATTATGTATAGTTATACATATTTGGGCTGATCAGTTCTAATTACACAATATATGATTTCATACATTCTTATATATTTATATATATATTTCACTTTTTTTTGTAGAGAATGACAATTATTATATCGAGTCTTATTTTTTTTGTAAAGTGCAAACGTTATTGAGATGAGTTTTATGAACGTGGACTTGGCGCAATTTTTTTTTACAGTGAAACTGTTTTTGTTCGGATTCCGAAGACTCTGGCGACTATGTCGACTCTTAAGAATCGAGTGTCTGAGAATAGCAGTGCCTGCCATTACTCGGTTGCCTTTTTGTTTACTTTCTGTGACTCTTGTGGAGATACCAAAGCCTGGTATTTTTCCCTTGTGACTGTATAGTTCTTGCATAGCAACTACACTTATCCCATGTTTTATTGACATGTCATGTATCTCATCAAACACTGTCGCTTTGTTCATCATATTTATTTGTGCAATTTTGAGTTCTATTTGCACTGGATTCGCATCTTGTTTAGGCAGGCAATCAGCTGCAGTGATTATTTGCCTTAGATCTTTCCACGTATCTGGATTGATCATGTTGGCCTGTTTGTTGGTAACTGGTACAGTCGGTAAAGTTGGTTGCTCAAGCACTGTTACCCTGCTAGTTTCATATCGTGATTGTACAGCAGTTGATGATTCTGCTAGTGCCTGGTTGAAGCCATTTTGGTATTGATTTACTGAATGAGTCAGTTCATCAAGCCTTTCTAAGCAAATACGCACTTGTTTGAGATTCCTTAAGAGGATTTGGTTTTGTTTTTTGGTTTTTGAGTTACTATTTTGTTCCATTTTGTTCCCACGAGTCAATACATTATAGAGAGAGAGAGAGCTTTTTACACCCAGCATTTGTGTTTCTCGAAACCGGAGGTCGCCAACCAGAACCAGCACCGCTACGTTAGAGACAGGGATCTACCCACCCTGCCATTCAGCTCTCACCACGTTAGTACAGCTTAGCTTATGGGGTTAACTCGAGGTTCGAGGGTTCGTTAGGCCCTTATTACAGTGAGGCTGTAATCCTCTGCGATAGTCGATTAGTGTTGAATGTATTCTTCACACATGAAGATATACACGTTAATAAATGCCGAAGCGATTACCACATAGGAGTCATTCAGTCATATACATTGACCCGTGGCTGTGATGCGTTTATGAAATAGGGACGAAGGAGGTCTCATTAATCCATTCGTGCGCGTCACTAATTAGATGACGAGGCATTTGGTTTTTTTTTTTTTTTTTTTTTTTTCTTATAGAAAAGGGCGAAATCCATTTCCGGACACACAGGAAGATGATAATAATCTGTGTGTGTGACTCAAGAACATGACAAGCCAGTAAGAGGCCACAGATAAGATATTATAGAAGCTGTGTAACGTCACGACTCACTACTCACTAAAACCCACCTATACTTGTGCCAGTTAAAGTGCGGCAGTACACTAAATTGCGAAGGATGAGAATGTAGTTCAACCTCTACGTCGTATGTAAGTGGCCCTATTGAATGCTCTAATAACAATGAGTCCACCTACTAGGGTTCTCACTGACAAGATCTTAGCGTCAGCTTTATTTGCTATTCCAAGTTGGCACAGATCATCAAATGACTTCTTGCACCAAATACCACGTGAAGAGAGAGTTAAAGATATATATTCTACCCTCCTGACGTTGTATTTCCTTATAATGAACCCGGTTAAGATCTTATATTTCCTGATTTTCTCATAATGAACCAGGTCGAGATTCGCCCTTTCTCCAGCGATTACCGCATCGACAACAATAACTTTGTCGCCAGCTACGATAACCGCATCTGGTTTTCATTTCCCAAAGGGGGTGTCGAAAACAGGCTCCCTCTCAACCCGGACCTCATCAGGTAACCGGTGGAGCAAGTAGTCAAGGCACGCATCGTGACGTCTAATTCGTTCAGTGTGTGTTCTATGGCAGAGCTGGAGCACATGATTCAGCGTTTCCGCATCGTTGCATCCCGCTCTGCAGTGCTTGTCACGGACACGACCTCGAGATAATTTAACCCGTAAGGGTATGGCATTGATTCGGAGCTTGTTCATGTTAATGAAGTCGCTACCGGATACCATGAGGCTACCATCCGTGATCCAGCGATGTTGCTGAACCACACTGCGCGAGTTGGACAAGGCCTTTCCATCGTTGGAGTTATGCAAGATGTTCGCAAGACGAGTTTTGCATTGCTGTAACGTCCGAATGTCATTACCATGATCATTCAGCCGCCGCTCAACTCTGCTCAGTTCCACCTTAAGAAAGCGCGACACAAGCTCCGAAACCTCTTGATCTTCAAAGATCTTCAGTTTACTAAGCCTGTGAAAACGCTGAAGGGGAACTGTCCAACGATAAGATGGCAAGGAAAGACCTCCATCCAACACGTCACTATGGAAGTAAGCATTCGCGACGTCATGAGGCAACATCAGC